>NC_057810.1:253348501-253394016 GCF_018294505.1 Triticum aestivum
AATGGGCCTTATTGGGCCCTAGCAGAGAGAGAGAGGGGCCGGCCAGGGCAAGAGGCGCGCCCCCTCCCCTTGAGTCCAAATAGGACAAGGAAGGGGGGGGGCGCCCCCCTTGCCTTTCCCCTCTCCCACTCCTTCCTTCCCCCTCCTTCTTGGAATAGGAAAGGGAGGGGGCAAACCTACTTGGAGTAGGTTTCCCCCTCCTAGGGCGCGCCTCCCCCTTGGTCGGCCCCCTCCTCCTCTCCCCCTTTATATACGGGGGAGGGGGGCACCCCATAGACACAAGTTGATCTACAGATCGTTCCTTAGCCGTGTGCGGTGCCCCCCTCCACCATAATCCACCTCGGTCATATCGTCGCGGAGTTTAGGCGAAGCCCTGCACCGGTAGAACATCATCATCGTCACCACGCCGTCGTGCTGATGGAACTCATCCCCGACGCTTCGCTGGATTGGAGCCCGGGGGACGTCATCGAGCTGGACGTGTGCTAAACACGGAGGTGCCGTACGTTCGATGCTTGGATCGGTCGAGTCGTGAAGACGTACGACTACATCAACCGCGTTGTCATAATGCTTCCGCTTGACGGTCTACGAGGGTACGTAGACAACACTCTCCCCTCTTGTTGCTATGCCATCACCATGATCTTGCATGTGCGTAGGAATTTTTTTGAAATTAATACGTTCCCCAACATCAGTTTCTCCAACTTTAGTTGAATCGACTGTGACTACGCCCGGTCCTTGTTGAAGGTTAAAACAGCACACTTGACGAAAAATCGTTGTGGTTTTGATGCGTAGGTAAGAATGGTTCTTGCTAAGCCCTTAGCAGCCACGTAAAACTTGTAACAACAAAGTAGAGGACGTCTAACTTGTTTTTGCAGGGCATGTTGTGATGTGATATGGTCAAGACATGATGCTAAATTTTATTGTATGAGATGATCATGTTTTGTAACAGAGTTATCGGCAACTGGCAGGGGCCATATGGTTGTCGCTTTATGTATGCAATGCAATCACCCTATAATTGTTTTTACTTTATCACTAAGTGGTAGCGATAGTCGTAGAAGCAATATTTGGCAAGACGACAACGATGCTACGATGGAGATCAAGGTGTCGCGCCGGTGACGATGGTGATCATGACGGTGCTTTGGAGATGGAGATCAAAGGCACAAGATGATGATGGCCATATCATATCACTTATATTGATTGCATGTGATGTTTATCCTTTATGCATCTTATTTTGCTTAGTTCGGCGGTAGCATTATAAGATGATCTCTCACTAAATTTCAAGGTACAAGTATTCTCCCTAAGTATGCACCATTGCGAAAGTTCGTCGTGCCGAGACACCACGTGATGATCGGGTGTGATAAGCTCTACGTTCACATACAACGGGTGCAAGCCAGTTTTGCACACGCGGAATACTCGAGTTAAACTTGACGAGGCTAGCATATGCAGATATGGCCTCGGAACACTGAGACCGAAAGGTCGAGCGTGAATCGTATAGTAGATATGATCAACATAGTGATGTTCACCATTGAAAACTACTCCATCTCACGTGATGATCGGACATGGTTTAGTTGATTTGGATCACGTGATCACTTAGATGATTAGAGGGATGTCTATCTAAGTGGGAGTTCTTAAGTAATATGATTAATTGAACTTTAATTTATCATGAACTTAGTACCTGATAGTATTATGCATGTCTATGTTGTTGTAGATCAATGGCCCGTGCTACTGTTCCTTTGAATTTTAATGCGTTCCTAGAGAAAGCTAAGTTAAAAGATGATGGTAGCAACTACCCGGACTGGGTCCATAACTTGAGGATTATCGTCATTGCTGCACAAAAGAATTATGTCCTATGTCAGTGGAAATGACACCTATGGGATTACGGGGAATCCCTTTTGCTACGGTTGGTGGGCGCGGGGCTATGGGAAGAGCGGGATTAGAAGATCAACACGGGGGGGATTATCCAGGTTCGGGCCGCAAGTGATGCGTAATACCCTACTCCTGCTGGTTTGTGCTTATCGCGTGTTCTTGGACTAGCTACAAAGCGTGCAGGGTCCAAAAAGTCCGAATCCTCTCACAGTACGCCGCGGGCCTCCTTTTATAGTCAAAGGGGCTGCCACAGTGGCACACAAGAGGTGGAAAGTTGTACAGTAGTCGAGTCTATCTCCTGGCACCGTAAGACGAACGCATTTCATGCGCTGCCGGCGTGCCCTTATTGCTTTATCGGGGACGGAGAGGAAGCTCGTCCCACCTGTCGCCGCCTCGCCTTGCTTCGACACGCATCCGAGCTGACGAGGCATGTAGTGCCACGCTGGCTGCCTGGCTGCTGAGTTGGCACGATGGTAGAGTCTTCATGAAGATCTGCATGCCACCACGCAGGTGCTTGTTGAGTTGGCCTGGAAGCCGCATGTTGCCATGCAGGCGCCTACCTAGTTGGTGGGATGGCAGCTATGTGGGAACGACGGTGGAGCCTTGGGAGGTGCGGGCCGGGCTGCGGCCCCGCGGATGTCTTCGGCAAGAGTCTTGCCGCGGCATTGTGGGCGTCCCCGGCAAGGGTCTTGCCGGGGGTCTCGTGCGCATCCTTGGCAAGGATCTTTGCCGAGGATCTTCGTCTTCTAGTTCCCATCTAGTCTTGTAGGCTTCTGATCTTCACAAAGATCTGCATGCCACCACGGAGGCGCCTCCCAGGCCTTGGTTCCAATGCGTCGATGGTGTCGGAACTCTCAGGCTCAAGGGTGGCGACCTCGTTGGTGTTGGGCAAGTTGCCCTGGCAAGGCTCTTGCCGGGGCTGTGGAGGCCGCCCTGGCAAGGGCCTTGCCAGGGGAGTTCACCTCGCCCTTCTGCTCTTCATGCTTCTGTCTTGGCGTTGCTCTGGTCGTCTTTGTATCTTTTCTTCCTCTGCCCCGCCAAGCGTAGCCGCGGGCGTGTGGCTGCAACTGCCCGTGCACAAGTAAAGGGGTACCAAAAGTACCCCTACTTTTTTACACCGACACCCTGGAAGCACCTCTAGGTGCAAGACCCGTTGGAGGAGCAACACCAGATTGTGAACGCCTGGCAGAGCAAAGGTGATGACTACTCGATAGTTCAGTGTGCCATGCTTTACGGCTTAGAACCGGGACTTCAACGACGTTTTGAACGTCATGGAGCATATGAGATGTTCCAGGAGTTGAAGTTAATATTTCAAGCAAATGCCCGGATTGAGAGATATGAAGTCTCCAATAAGTTCTATAGCTGTAAAATGGAGGAGAATAGTTCTGTCAGTGAACATATACTCAAAATGTCTGGGTATCATAATCACTTGACTCAGTTGGGAGTTAATCTTCCAGTTGATAGTGTCATTGAGAGAGTTCTTCAATCACTGCCACCAAGCTACAAAAGCTTTGTGATGAACTATAATATGCAAGGGATGGATACGACAATTCCCGAGTTCTTTGCAATGCTAAAAGCTGGGAAGGTAGAAATCAAGAAGGAGCATCAAGTGTTGATGGTCAACAAGACCAACAGTTTCAAGAAAAAGGGTAAAGGGAAGAAAGGGAACTTCAAGAAGAATGGGAAGCAAGTTGCTGCTCAAGTGAAGAAGCCCAAGCCTGGACCTAAGCCTGAGACTGAGTGCTTCTACTGCAAAGGGACTGGCCACTGGAGCAGAACTGCCCCAAGTATTTGGCGATAAGAAGGATGGCAAGGTGAACAAAGGTATATGTGATATACATGTTATTGATGTGTACCTTACTAATGCTCACAGTAGTGCCTGGGTATTTGATACTGGTTCTGTTGCTAATATTTGCAACTTGAAACAGGGACTACGGATTAAGCGAAGATTGGCTAAGGACGAGGTGCCAATGCGCGTGGGAAATGGTTCCAAAGTCGATGTGATTGTCGTCGGCATGCTACCTCTAGATCTACCTTCGGGATTAGTTTTAGACCTGAATAATTGTTGTTTGGTGCCAGCGTTAAGCATGAACATTATATCTGGATCTTGTTTGATGCGAGACGGTTATTCATTTAAATCCGAGAATAATGGTTGTTCTATTTATATGAGTAATATCTTTTATGGTCATGCACCCTAGAAGAGTGGTCTATTTTTGTTGAATCTCGATAGCAGTGACACACATATTCATAATATTGAAGCCAAAAGATGCATAGTTGATAATGATAGTACAACTTATTTGTGGCACTGCCGTCTGGGTCATATTGGTGTAAAGCACATGAAGAAACTCTGTCGGTGTACAAAAGTAGGGGCTCTCCTTTTGACCCCTTTACTTGTGCACGGGCAGTCAGAGCCTCCCGCCACAGCCACGAATAACAGGGCAGGAAAGGCAAGCCGGAGAGAAGCCGAAGGCACAAGACCAACAAGGCAACAACAAAGACCAAGGCCACAAAGATTGTATGGGCGAAGCAGGTTTCCCCGGCAAGGACCCTTGCCGGGGCAGCCTCAGCAACCCCTGGAAGACTCTTGCCGGGGCAGCTTGCCCACACCAGCTGAGTGAGCCACCCTTGAGCCCACCAAACGCCGGACAAACGCGTTGAGGCAGGGCTCGGGAGGCACCTCCGTGGTGGCCTGCAGATCTTTGTGAAGACATAAGATGAACAAGATCAAATGAGGATAGGAAGGCAACCATCCTCACCGAAGAAACCCACAAGACCCCCGGCAAGATCCTTGCCGGGGATGCCAGCGCGCCACGGCAAGACCCTTGCCGGGCCACCCGGCAAGACCCTTGCCAAGCGCACCAGCAGGGCCACTGCCAGGCCCGCGCCAGCCAAGTCTTCGCCGTCGTTCGCATGCAGCTGCCGACCCAACCAGCTGGGCAGGCACCTGCGTGGCAACATGCAACCCTTCTTGGAGGCTCTGCCACCGTGCCACCTCAGCTGCCTGCCTGCCTACATGGCAGCGCATGCATCACTGGACAGGGCACGTGTCGAAGCAAGGAGGAGCGGCAACGGGCGGGACGGGGCTCGCCCCCGTCCCCGATAAAGCGAAGGGACACCTAAGCCTCACATTAAATGCGCTTTGTCCTGTAATACCAGCGATAAGCTCACAACGTTGTAGCACTTTCCACCTCCTGTGTGCCACGGTGGCAGCCCCTTTCGCCTATAAAAGGAGGCCCATGGAACACTGGAAAAGGATTCGGCTCTTTGGAACCTGGTAGCACCTAGAGCTAGTTCGAGAGCTCAAGAACACTAAATACATCCACCAAAGCAGGATCATAGGGTTTTACGCATCTTTCCGGCCCGAACCTGGGTAAATCCCCTTTGTGTTGTCTACTAGTCCCGCTCTTCTCACGATCCCCACGCCCCGCAACCATAGTAGGGATTCCAGTGTCCCATAGGTGTCGTTTCCCACTGAAATCTTTGGCGCGCCAGGTAGGGGCGCAATTGTGAGAATCTGGTATGGTAGTTGACCTATCTGTTCTTCATCACCATGGCTCCTAAGAAGAAGACGACCATGGCGATCGGTTCATCCGGGACCAGGTTGCCAGCACCGGTGCGGTCCAGTAGCAGGCCAGTCGCGGAGAGAACCCGTGGCGCGGCCCGAGAACATCCACATCACCCTGGCGGTTCAGGCCTGGCGAGTGGCGTCGTTCGCGCACCAGGCAACGAGCCACCAGTCGTGGGCTCCAGAGACGGAGTCGGGCCCCCTGCAGGCGGCACGGGGCCCTCCAGGGGCGCCGCCATCCCGCCAGGCGGCGGCACGGTGGCCTCCAAGACACCAACACCGGCGCCCATGGTGCGCTCTTCCCAGCTTGTGCGTTATGAGCAGCGTCACCCTGCTGGTGACCCTGCACGCCGCCCTGGGAAGAGTCCCGTGCGCCCATCACATGATGAGGAGGGCCAGCATGCGCGTCGAGGTGCTGACGGGGGTGGCGAACGACTGCGGGGCCGTGATGCAGCTCCTTCTAACGTGGTTAGAAGTCGAGGTGCATCACGGTCCACCCAGCTCTCGCCGCCACCCACGTGAGCAGAAGCCCTAGCGTGCACGCAGCCGCTCCTCGATTTTCCTCCCACCACGGAGAAGCTCGACGAATGGAGGGCCACCGTCCGGAGCCTCGTCGGCATCGCCAACAATGATGAGTTGCAGCCGGCGGGACCCATAGGCCGTCGCTCCATCGGGCCACCGCGTGCCAGCGGAGACCGTGCTGGAGGAGATGCAGCCACGATGCACTCCCCTCCTCCATCCCGGCCACCCCGGGTGTTGGCTCGTCACGATGACACTCGAGACGATATCTCCATCGCATCGTCCGACCCGCGAACCAACCGCGATCAGTGCCAAGTCCTTCGGGAGCGGGTTCATGAGGACACTCGAACTACCATCGAGCGCAAACGTGACGCACGCCACCAGTCGGACAGGCGGGCAGGGCCTGCTACGGACCACCCAGCGCCGGGAGGCTACGGTGGCCTACCTTACGAGGTGGGTTGTCCGGCTTTCACCCATGAGCTGCGGCAGTTCTAGTGGCCCTCCCACCGTACGTTCAAGCCTGACGTTGGCGAGAAGTACAATGGCAAGACTCACCCGTCAGAGTTCCTCAGCATCTACACCATCGCAATGCAAGCTACTGGGGCCCGCGATGATAAGGTGCTTGCCAACTACTTCCCGTTGGCACTCAAGCCCAATGTTATGTCATGGTTGATGCACTTGCCGATGGATTCCATCTTTTCTTGGGTGGATCTGTGCCATGAGTTTGTTGGCGCCTTTACCAGAGGTCACCAGGCTCATGGCCAGGTGAGTGATTTACACATCATCCCCCAGAAGGAAGGGGAGAACTTGCGCAAGTACATCCAAAGGTTCAGCCGAGTGCAGTACAACATCCCAGACATTCATCCTGCTGCTGTGATCAGTGCGTTCCATTAGAATGTGCGCAATCGTAAGATGCGTGAAGAGCTGGCGATGAACAAGGTCAGAGATGTGGCCGAACTTTATGTTCTGGCCGATCGGTGCGCTCGTGCTGAAGAGGGAAGGAAGTACCCCGGCGAAGACGCTGGTGCGGAAACCGACTCCACGGATTACACCGTCACCCCAGTGAAGAAGGCCCGACGCCGTAACAGGAAGCACAAGGGTAAGGCCGTGCTTGCCGTCGAGGGATCCGACGACGCCGGCGCCACCAAGAAGACCAGGGCGAGCGACCCTGGCAAGGAGGTTGCCGGGTGTGATGCTTGCCGGGCCTTGGCGGCTACCGACCAGCCAGGAGGCTCCGACAAGCAGTACTGCAAGATCCACCGCACTAAGGGCCATGATCTCCAAAACTGCCGGCAGGTAGAGCTGCTCGCCGAGAAGCAGAAAGCTAAGTATGAGCGGCGGGACAAGGAGAAAGGCCCAGATGGTGCCGAGGGGTCCAGCAAGAAACATGGCGGCCAAGGAGGCCGCCGCGGCAAGGATAATCCGCAAGAGAGGCCCGCCTGGGGCCGTGAAAAGAAGCAGGAAGATGATGATCATGACGAGGACGACGAGTCCGGCGATCATGAGTTTCAGAAATACACCGATGCCATGTGCGTCGATGGTGGCGCCTCGCTGCATTCATCCCACCGCCAACTCAAGCAGTGGGCACGTGAGGTCACAGCGTTGGAGCCATTGTTCGACGCACAGAAGCCGCTGAAATGGTCCAGCACGCCCATCATCTTCGACACCGAGGACCACCCCGACCGCACCATTGCGATCGGGTGCTTTCCGTTGTTGGTTTCACCAACAATCCGCAACCTCAAGGTGACAAAGATGTTGGTTGACAGCGGGGTCGGCCTGAACTTGATCTCGCCTGTTGTGGTCAGAAGGATGCAGATCCCTGATGGAGACCTTGAGGAGACGGGCACGTTCCAAGGGGTTAACCCGGGGAGCAGCCAACCAAAGGGAAAGGTCACACTGCCCGTGACATTCGGAGGCGAGCTGAACCACAGGACGGAAAGGATTGTTTTCGATGTAGCCGAGATCCCCTTGCCTTACAACGGGATCCTCGGCCGCCCGGCACTAGCCAAGTTCATGGCGGCTTCACACTACGCCTACAACATGCTGAAGATGCCCGGGCCGATGAACATCATCACCGTCCCCTCCAACAAGAAAGATGCGCTGATCTGCACCGACCAACTCTACTAGGAAGTAGTTGCAGCAGCTGCCGCTAAGGCACCTGCTCCTACCGACGGAGCCCCGGGGGAGAAGAAGACCGGCGAGACCCCTCGCACCCACTCCGGCAAGCGCACCTATTCAGGGTGTTGTGCTTCCGTTGAGAACGTGCTAGAGAGCTTCGCCAGCAAGAGCAAGAAGTCCAGAGCCACACCACCAGAGACCAAGAAGGTGCCCGTTAAGGAGGACGGCACGGGGGGAGCTTTTACCATAAGCTCCACCCTCGACAGCAAATAGGAAAGCGAGCTCGTCACCTTCCTGCAGGCGAATGTCGATGTGTTTGCATGGCAAGCCTCCGACATCCCCGGCGTTCCCAGGGAGGTGATTGAGCACCACCTTGTTGTCTGTCCTCATGCGCGGCCCGTCAAGCAGAAGGTCAGGAAGCAAGCTCTAGAGAGGCAGGAGTTCATCACAAAGGAAATCAGAAAGCTAGAGGCGGCAGGCTTGGTGAGAGGAGTACTCCATCCGACATGGTTGGCCAATCCGGTAGTGGTGCGCAAGGGAAATGGGAAGTGGAGGCTGTGTATTGACTACACAGACATCAATAAGGCCTGTCCAAAGGATCCCTTCCCGTTACCTCGCATCGACCAGATTGTTGACTCCACGGCTGGGTGTGACCTGTTATCATTCCTTGACGCCTACTCGGGATACCACCAGATCTTCATGACAAAAGAAGACGAGGAAAAGACAGCATTCATCACCCCATGTGGTATGTATTGCTTTTTACGGATGCCTTTCGGGTTGAGGAGTGCTGGCTCAACCTTTGCAAGAGCAGTCCAAATTGGTTTTGAGCCCCAGTTACATAGAAATATGGAAGCTTATATGGATAACATAGTGGTCAAAACCAAGGACAAAGCAACACTTGTGCAAGATCTGGAGGAAACATTTGGGAACCTGCGCAAGATCAACCTCAAATTGAACCCTGAGAAGCGTGTCTTCGGTGTCCCATCCGGCAAGCTTCTCGGGTTCTTTGTGTCCCAGCGCGGGATTGAAGCAAACCCAGATAAGATCAAGGCCATCGAGCAAATTGAGGCACCCAAACGGATCAAGGACGTGCGTCGGCTCACTGGCTGCATTGAAGCCATGAGCCGGTTCATCTCCAAGTCCACGGAGCGTGCCCTTCCTTTTTTCAAGATCTTGAAGAAGGCAGGGCCAGTGGAGTGGACCCCAGAGGCCGAGGCAGCGCTGCAGGATTTGAAGAGATACCTCTCCTCTACCCCAGTGTTGGTCGCGCCCAAACCACAAGAACCGTTGCTGCTTTATCTAGCGGCAACAAATCAGGTGGTTAGCGCTGCACTAGTGGCGCAGAGAGAGGTCGACGAGAAGGCAGCGGCAGCGGCAGAGCCAACAGATGCAAGCCGATACCCTCTCCGGCAGGGCTCGATCCCGACAAGATTGAGTCCCCGGCAAGGGCTGATGCTAGCGCGACAGGACCCATGCGACCGGGTGAAGAGGCGCAGAAGAAGAAAATGGTGCAGCACCCGGTGTACTTCGTCAGCTCCCTCTTGTAGGGGGCTAGGTCGAGGTACTTAGGTCTGCAAAAGCTGCTCTTCGGCCTCCTTAGGGCTTCAAGGAAGCTGCGCCAATACTTCCAAGCACACGAGATCACAGTGGTCACCCGCCTCCCATTGCAACGAATACTGCACAATCCAGATGCAACGGGGAGGATCGTGGAATGGGCCCTGGAGCTGTCAAGTTTCGGTTTGAAGTTTGAAAGCACCTCGACGATTTAGAGCAGAGTCTTGGTGGAGTTTGTTGCGGAATGGACCTCAACGCCCGACGAAGAGGTACAGGAGACCACTCTCCCCGGCAAGGAAACGAGCCGCAACTGGATCAAGTACTTTGATGGTGCCTTCTCGCTGCAAGGTGCCGGTGCTGGAGTGCTGCTAGTGAAAGGATCGATATGTTTGACTAGAGGGGGGTGAATAGGCAACTAACAATTTTTAAGCTTTTCTTTATCAAATTAAACTTTGCAACAAAATAGGTTGTCTAGATGTGCAACTAGGTGAGCAACCTATATGATGCAAGAACAACTAGCATACAAGCAAGCAAGGAGGTAAGACAAGTAGGCTTGCAAAAGTAAAGGCACGAAATAACCAAGAGTGGAGCCGGTGGAGATGAGGATGTGTTACCGGAGTTCCTTCCTTTTAAGGGGAAGTACGTCTCCGTTAGAGCGGTGTGGAGGCACAATGCTCCCCAAGAAGCCACTAGAGCCACCGTATTCTCCTCACGCCCTCACACGATGCGAGATGCCGTGATTCCACTATTGGTGCCCTTGAAGGCGGCGAACGAACCTTTACAAGCAAGTTTGGGGCAATCTCCACAACAATCGGAGGCTCCCAACAACAACAACACCACGAAGCTTCACCACAATGGAGTATGGGTTCGAGGTGACCTCAACCGTCTAGGGTGCTCAACACCCAAGAGTAACAAGATCCGCAAGGGATAAGTGGGGGGAATCAAATATCCTGTGGTGGAAGTGTAGATCGGGCCCTTGTCACCCAATCCCGAGCAAATCAACAAGTTTGATTGGCTAGGGAGAGAGATCGGGCGAAAATGGAGCTTGGAGCAACAATGGAGCTTAGAGGTGGAAGAGGTAGTCAACTAGAGGTAGAAGACACCCCTTATATAGTCGAGGGAAAAATCCAACCGTTATCCAACATGTTCAGCCCACGACACACGGTACTACCGCTCCAGGGGCGCGGTACTACCGCGAGGCAGCCCGGTACTACCGTGGACGACTACGGTACTACCGCAGCAGCAGCACAGGCCGGAACTAGCCTGACTAAGGGGCAGTACTACCACTGGCGCGGTACTACCACTCCCCCTTGCGGTACTACCGTAAGGCAGGAGAGTCACGGCTTGGGAAGGGCGCGGATGAAACAAATTACATCCGTGCCTACTTCCGCTGAAACTAGGGTGGTGCAAAAACCCGACGCGGTACTACCGCTCGCGAGGCGCGGTACTACCGTGGCCGGCGCGGATGTAAAAAATTACATCCGCGCCTACTACCGTGACACTGCGGTACTAGGTCGGAGGGCCACAGTACTACCACTCCTAGGGAGCGGTACTACCGTGAGCCCCCATGGTACTACCGCGCTGGACGAGCGGTACTACCGTGGTGGGCGCGGATGTAAAAAATTACATCCGCCCCTACTGCCGCACCGAAGCGGCATAAGGCCTGGGTGTCGCGGTACTACCGCTCCAGAGGGGCGGTACTACTGTGACACCCAGCGGTACTACCACTTGTACTTGTGGTACTACCGCACGTACAGCAGTAGTCGCCAGGTTTCCGCACAACCAAGATAACGAAGGACAGCTCCAAAGTGCAGGGAAAGGAGGGACAAGTGTACGTGTTGATTCCACCCAAACCTTTCCGATGCGGACCCCCTCTTAATAGTACGGCTCTCCTACGACTCAACTCCACCAAAGAGAAACGTAGAACAACGCCGACTTCAATAGTCTCCGAGGGGCACCGAATCGTCTTGTGCCTAGTGATGAAGTATCTGAGAGACTCAAGGCACACGATTAGTCCGCAAAAGCATTGTCATTAATCACCAAAACACTTAAGGGATGAATATGCCCTTACAATCTCCCCCCTTTTTGGTGGATTGATGACAACACGGGATTTGCACATAGATAAGATAATTGAGAGCCGGGGCAAACCCCACCTCTCTAAAATATAGACGGGCTCCCCCTAGATGTGTGCACTTTAGATGAATGCTTTGGACTGCATAGCACACAGACTAGGATCAACACTCCCCCTATATTTGAGAGACCAAGGCATGATAATAAGTGAGGGAGTCCTGGACTAGGGGGTGTCCGGACAGCCGGACTATCATCGTCCACCGGACTCCAAGACTACGAAGATAAAAGATTGAAGACTCCATCCCGTGTCCGGATGGGACTTTCCTTGGCGTGGAAGGCAAGCTTGGCGATACGAATATGTAGATCTCCTACCATTGTAACCGACTCTGTGTAACCCTAGCCCTCTCCGGTGCCTATATAAACCGGAGGGCTTTAGTCCGTAGGACGCAACATACATTACAACAATCATACCATAGGCTAGCTTCTAGGGTTTAGCCTCCTTGATCTCGTGGTAGATCCACTCTTGTACTACCCATATCATCAATATTAATCAAGCAGGACGTAGGGTTTTACCTCCATCAAGAGGGCCCGAACCTGGGTAAAACATCGTGTCCCTTGTCTCCTATTACCATCCACCTAGACGCACAGTTCGGGACCCCCTACCCAAGATCCGCCGATTTTGACACCGACATTGGTGCTTTCATTGAGAGTTCCTCTGTGCCGTCACCGATAGGCTCAATGGCTTCTTCAATCAACAACCACGCTGTCCAGGATGAGACTTTTCTCCCCAGACAGATCTTTGTATTCGGCGGCTTCGCACTGCGGGCTAATTCACTTGGCCATTTGGAGCAGATCAAAAGCTACGCCCCTGGCCGTCAGGTCAGGTTCGGAAGCCTAAACTTCACGGCCGACATCCGCGGGGACTTGATCTTCGACGGGCTCGAGCCACAGCCGAGCGAGCCGCAGTGTCATGATGGGCATGATCTAGCTCTGTCACCGGACAGTGCCTTGGTGGCCGCACACGAATCCGCTCCGGCCCTTAGTCCGGAGCCGATCGCCCAGATCGAGGATCGGTGGCTGGACACCGCCTCGGGGGCTGCAACTTCCACGGCGATGGAGCCGAACACTAACCTAGTCCTTTGTAAAGCTCGTGACTCTGGGGTACCGGACTCCCTGCCGGACTCCGCACCTCCTGCTCCCCTGCCAATCAAAGCTGATTGGGCGCCGGTCATGGAGTTCACCGCCGCGGACATCTTCCAACACTCGCCCTTCGGCGACATCCTAAATTCACTAAAGCATCTCTCGCTATCCGGAGAGACCTGGCCGGACTATGGCCAGGACGGTTGGGATACGAACGACGAAGAAAGTCAAAGCCCGCCCACCACCCACTTTTTAGCCACTATCGACGATCTAACAGACATGCTAGACTACGACTCCGAGGACATCGACGGTATGGACGACGATGCCGGAGACGAACAAGAACCAGCGCCTACAGGGCACTGGAAGACCACCTCGTCATATGGCATATACATGGTGGACACCCCAAAAGAGGGGGACGGCGAAGAAGCAGCGGGGGCAGATTCCTCAAAGAAACAGCCCAAGCGCCGACGTCAGAGGTGCCGCTCTAAATCCCGCCACGACAAGAATGGAGATTCAGGCACAGGAGATAATAATACCCCAGAGAGTGCCGAAGATAATCCCCTCCAGCAAGATTCAGCGCAGGAGGATGCAGAAGCAAGCCCTCACGAGAGGGCGGCAGACGAAGAGGTCGAGGATGATAATTATATACCTCCCTCCGAAGACGAGGCAAGCCTCAACGACGACGAATTCGTTGTGCCCGAGGATCCCGTCGAACAAGAGCGTTTTAAACGCAGGCTTATCGCCACGGCAAATAGCCTAAAGAAAAAGCAGCAGCAGCTTCAAGCTGATCAGGACCTGCTGGCCGATCGATGGACCGAGGTCCTCGCGGCCGAAGAGTATGAACTCGAGCGCCCCTCCAAAAGCTACCCAAGACGCAAGTTGCTCCCCCGATTAGAGGAGGAAACATACATACCTTCATCACCAGCGCACAATACGGCCGACCGACCACCCCGTGGCTGAGACAGAGAGGCATCTAGGCCCTCCACCAAGACCGTACCCCGGCATCACTCCAAAAGTACGAAGCCAAGAGGGAACGCGCCGGACTTGTGAGATATATTGGAGGACAAAGCAAGGCAATCCAGATCCATCTATGGATCACGTGGGCGCCCCACGACCCACGACGAATACCGTCGCGCCGGATACAATAACTCCGGCTGGGTCGAACACTGTAGACAACGCTCTCTCGAGCTACGTCGTGACATTGCTCAATATAGAGGCGCCGCACACCCGCTATGCTTCACTGACAAAGTAATGGATCATCAAATCCCTGAAGGGTTTAAACCCGTAAACATTGAATCCTACGATGGCACAACAGACCCCGCGGTTTGGATCGAAGATTATCTCCTTCACATCCATATGGCCCGCGACGACGATCTCCATGCCATCAAGTATCTCCCACTCAAGCTTAAAGGACCAGCTCGGCATTGGCTTAACAGCTTGCCCGCAGAGTCAATTGGGTGTTGGGAAGACCTGGAAGCCGCATTCCTCGACAACTTCCAGGGCACATATGTGCGACCACCGGACGCCGATGACCTAAGCCACATAATTCAACAGCCAGACGAATCGGCCAGACAATTCTGGACATGGTTCCTCACAAAGAAAAATCAAATCGTCGACTGTCCGGATGCAGAGGCCCTCGCAGCCTTCAAGCATAACATCCGTGATGAATGGCTAGCCCGGCACCTAGGACAGGAAAAGCCGAAATCCATGGCAGCCCTCACATCATTAATGACCCGCTTCTGTGCGGGAGAGGATAGCTGGCTAGCTCGCAGCAACAACCTCAGTAAAAATTCTGGCAGCCCGGATACCAAGGACCACAATGGCAGGTCGCGTCGAAGCAAAAATAAACGCCACATTAACGACGACGACAAGGAGGATACGACAGTCAACGCCGGATTCCGAGGCTCTAAACCCGGTCAGCGGAAGAAGCCATTCAAAAGAACCACTCCGGGTCCGTCCAATTTGGACCGAATACTCGACCGCTTATGCCAGATACATGGCACCCCTGAAAAGCCAGCTAATCACACCAACAGAGATTGTTGGGTGTTCAAGCAGGCAGGCAAGTTAATTGCCGAAAACAATGACAAGGGGCTGCACAGTGACGACGAGGAAGAGACCCGACCGCCGAACAATAGAGGACATAAGGGTTTCCCCCACAAGTGCGGATGGTGAACATGATATACGCAACCCATATACCCAAGAGGGAGCGAAAGCGTGCACTAAGGGACATATAGGCAATGGAGCCAGTCGCCCCTAAGTTCAATCCATGGTCCTCTTGCCCGATCACTTTCGATCGAAGAGATCATCCGACCAGTATCCGCCATGGCGGATTCGCCGCATTGGTTTTAGACCCAATCGTCGATGGATTTCACCTCATGAGAGTCCTGATGGACGGCGGCAGTAGCCTAAACCTGCTTTATCAGGATACAGTGCACACGATGGGCATAGACCCCTCAAGGATTAAACCTACAAAGACAACTTTCAAAGGCGTCATACCAGGTGTTGAGGCCAATTGTACAGGCTCAGTCACACTGGAAGTGGTCTTCGGATCCCCGGACAATTTCCGGAGCGAGGAGTTAATCTTCAACATAGTCCCATTCCGCAGCGGCTATCACGCCCTGCTCGGATGAACCGCGTTTGCAAAGTTCAACGCGGTACCGCATTACGCATACCTAAAGCTCAAGATGCCAGGCCCTCGCGGAGTCATTACGGTCAATGGAAATACGGAGCGCTCTCTCCGAACGGAGGAACACACAGCGGCTCTCGCGACAGAAGTACAGAGCAGCCTTTTAAGGCAATATTCGAGTCCGGCCGTTAAACGGCCAGACACGGCCAAACGCGCCCGGAGCAACATCAACCAAGACCACCTGGCACGTTCTGAGCACGCGTAGCAATGCGGCCCCAACCCCAGCCCTTGCATAATTGCAAGACCAACCCTCCGCGTACATCATTACGCTCTGGAGATACCATGGGCCTAGGGGAAGGGGCACAACCACAATAGACCCAGAGTGCGGCTCGACCACACCAGGGGCTAACAAGTGTGTCACTCCTTTTTGTTATTATTTTCTTTCTTTATGTACACAGGACTCCGTTCACCAGAGGCCCTGTCCGGCGGTGAACCCGCCGAATTCACGATGCAACAGCCAGGGAAGAAAGAAGACTGCGATAAACACTTAGGTGGTCTCCATTACGAGCATTAAATTTGATTATATCCACCAGTACGCAGCCCATCCCTGGAGGGGGACATGTTTGATTAGTCCAATCCCTTGCTTACTGCACTATTTGTATCATTCCGCACTCATAGCAGAATTCTTTAATCAATAATGCAGTGTTTTTGCCTGTTATTGCATTACTTTACACATATGTTCATTAATGACATCTCGCACCCGTATATTATTGGTACGGCCGAATACACCAGGGGCTTATGTTCCCCGCATTATGGTGTGATAAGTCCGAACACTTTCACAAGTGCGGCACCCCGAACTTATAGCATTATATGAATCGGCTCCGAATCATGTCTTGGGTCAATAGTTGGGTTTGCCCGGCTCCCACGTTTTGGCGCCTTACGTTCCGTTCTGTCGGCTAAGGTGGCACTGGGAGAACCACTGTGATTGCGCCCCGGTTGAGCTGGGCGAGCGCCTCAGTGGAGAAAGCTAAAACTGACTGGCATGATAAGGCGAGAGACTGGTCGCTGTTCGAGAGGTCTTTTCGGGTCCCTAAAGACTCATGCCGCTTCGAGCGAAGTTCCGGATAATGTCCGATGAAGGCGTGGATAGCGCCCCGAATTCGGTCTTCCGAATACTAGGGGCTTCGCCGAAATTTAAAATTATAGAATTCTATGGCTAAGTGAGAGTGTTCAAGCATTATAAGTCCGGTTGCCTTGTTCGTTGTGTTGAGCGCCTCCCTAGATGGACCCAAAAATAGGAACAATAGTGCCCAAGTTTATCCCGAACACCCCAGCACTAGTGGCTTGGGGGCTGAAGCCAACGACTTGCCATCTCTCAGATTTTATAAACGGCCGCACAGAAGGTAATATTTTAAATTAAACAAGCGTTGTGTAGCGCATATGAACAAAGTTTTCAGCGCACAGGATAATACATAGCAAGTTTTCACTCAATAATTACATCTCTGGGGCACTCATCCACAATATTGCGGGCACCCTTCAGGACAGTCTTATAGTACATTTCGGGCATACGATACTCCTTGCCCGCTGGCGGCGGGTCAGTAAGAAGCTTCTCCGCATCCAGCTTGCCCCAGTGCACCTTTGCGCGGGCAAGGGCCTGACGAGCACCTTCAATACAGGCGGAGCGCTTGATAACATCCACCCAGGGGCACGCATCCACCAACTGCCGCACGAGGCCGAAGTAGCTCCCAGGCATGGCCTGTCCAGGCCACAGCCAGACTATAAGGCCCTTCATGGCCTCCTCAGCTACCTTGTGGAGCTCGACCAGCTGCTTCAGCTGGTCGCTTGGGGGCACCGGATGGACGGCCTCAGCGTATTGAGACCAGAAGACCTTCTCCATTGAGCTCCCCTCCTCGCCACGGTAGAATGCGGCGGCATCGGATACACTGCGCAGCAGATCTGCAAACGCCCCTGGAGAGCTTCGAATGCGGGTAAGTGTCAGGTAGTTTACATTAACGTGCTTGCTTTGCATGAAAAATGCCTTACCCGCCGCTATCTTCTTCACATCTTCAACCTCCTGAAGGGCCTTACGGGCCTCGGCCTTGGCGGACTTGGCACTTTCGAGAGCCGAGGCGAGCTCGGACTCTCGATTCTTGGAGTCACGCTCCAAACTCTCATCCTTCTCCATGAGAGCCTGGAGCTCTTGCCGCACTGCCGCCACCTATGCCTCCTGCTTTTCCCGCTCTGCCCGTTCCGCGGCCGCACTGCGTTCGGCCGCGGACACAGCCTCCTTTAGGGCTGCCACCTCGTTTGTGGCCCCTGCAGTACACGTATTATCCTTGTTAATTTTATTGCAACCAAAATCCTTTTCTGTAAGGTAAAAATTCAAAGTGGTGCTACTCACCTTCTTTGTCCTCGAGCTGCCTCTTGGCAAGGCCGAGCTCTCGCTCGGATCGCTCGAGATCTTGCTTTAATGCACCAACCTCCGCAGTCAGTGCGGCAGAGGTCAGCAGCACAGCCTGCAAACCCATATTGACATAATTTATTAGCAACCTGCGAATATCTTTTCAGATCCTCAGTCCGGCTTTTCTTTCCGAACACCAAACCGAGCATCAGGGGCTACTGTCTATGCGGTATTACATTACATAATTTTAACATCTTACCTCAAAGCCTGTTAGAAGGCTACTGCAGGCTTCGGTCAGCCCGCTCTTGGCGAGCTGAACCTTCTGAACCACCGCACTCATAACAGTGCAGTGTTCTTCCTCGATGGAAGTGCCTTTGAGCGCCTCCAGCAAGTTGTCCGGCGCCTCCGGTTGGACGGAGGCCGCCGGCGTCACGGTCTTGCCCTTCTTTCGAAGGCGCCGCCTGCCGGACTCTGGAACCACTGCAGGTTCCGGCGTAGAGTCCGGCGCAAAGTCCGGGAGGCTGCCTTACGGCACCTCCGGAGCCTCCTCCTGATGGGTCTTTCTGGGATCCCACTTCGGTGTCCTCATCGGCGCGGGGGGTGGAGGCAGTCGAAAGGGAATCCACATCCGACGGGGCCAACGACCCGCTCGATGAAGCGGGGAGATCATCATCGGCCGGACTGCGGGCAATATGCGGCATTAGTAGGACACTATGTGACACAAAAGAAATTGCATATCATTCAAGGATCCGGATACTTACGATCTCGCCGGAGGCCTGGCCCTTGGAGGCTACTCCTCGCCGCCAACGTCGGTGTTGGCAGAGCTGTCCGGGGGAATAGTTCTCCCACTCTTGGACCCTTCGGCCTCCCCTGTTGTGGAAGCCTTCCTTTTCCTCTCCCCCCCTCCGGGAGAGAATCTTCTTCCTCGTCCTCGTCTTCGGGGGAGGAGTCCGCCTCGTCGTCGGACGCCTGATAACGGGAACTCTTTCGAGTGCCCGTGGCCACCTTCTTGGCCTTCTTCTCCGGCACCACATGCGGTGCCGGAACCAGCAGCCTCGCTAGACGGGCACCCACTGGGTCTTCTGGCATGGGAGCCGAGCAGATGAGCTGCTCGGCCTTCTTCATCCATTCCTGTCAAAGGAAAAGGGAAATTGAAACCCTCTTAGAATCAATCTATTTACAATAAGTGTCCCGTAAAGGGGTAGAATCACTTACCTTGTCAGCCGGATGCTGCGAGTGAAATCCGCGATCTTCCGTCGCGGATGCGGGGGCTTCAGCGCCCTTAAACAACACCCTCCATGCGCCTTCGTACGTCGTGTCGAAGAGCCCGCTCAGTGCCTAGTGCTGTTCCGGATCGAACTCCCACAGATTGAATGCCTGTTCTTGGCATGGGAGAATCCGGCGGACGAGCATGACTTGGACCACGTCGACGAGCCTGAGCTTCTTGTTCACCAGCTTCTGGATACAGGCTCGGAGTCCCGTCAGCTCCGTCGAATTACCCCATAGCAAGCCCTTCTCTTTCCAGGAGGTGAGCTGCATAGGGATACCGGATCTAAACTCGGGGGCCGCCGCCCACGTAGGGTCGCGCGGCTCGGTGATGTAGAACCACCCCGATTGCCACCCCTTGACGGAGTCCACGAAGGCTCCTTCAAACCAGAGGACGTTGGGCATCTTGCCCAACATGGCGCCTCTGCACTCCGCCTGCGTGCCCTTCACTACCTTCGGCTTGACGTTGAAGGTCTTGAGCCACAAGCCGAAGTGGGGCCGGATGCAGAGGAGGGCCTCGCACACGACGATAAACGCCGAGATGTTGGGGATGAAGTTCGGCGCCAGATCATGGAAATCCAGGCCGTAGTAGAACATGAGCCCCCGGACAAACGGGTGAAGTGGAAAGCCCAGTCCGCGGAGGAAGTGGGGAAGGAAAACGACCCTCTCATGGGGCCCGGGGGTAGGGATGAGCTGCCCCTCGTCGGGCAGCCGGTGCGCGATGTCGCCGGAAAGGTATCCGGCGCTGCACAGCTTTGTGATATGCTCCTCCTTAACAGTGGAAGCCAACCATTTGCCTCCCCCTCCGGACATGGTCGGAGAAGGTTGAGACGAGATGCGCGAACTTGGGCGCTGGAGCTTGAGTGCGCGGAGATGGATAAGCAAAGGATGAAGAAGGCGTAGGTGAAAGGGTGAATCCTTATCCCTTATATATAGGTGGACGAAACTATGCGTCCCCCACCAGCCTGGTAAAACTCGCTTATCTCCCAAGCGCCACCATCAATGGCGCGGTTGGGTTACCCACGTCCGTATTGATGAGAATCCCGGAATAAGGGGAACACGATCTCTGCTTCGACAAGACATGCCAAGGAAACCGCTTCGCTAAACATGTTGAGGTGGCATAATAAAAAACGATTCAAGTAAAGGCTTGGTAGTGGTGTGACGTCATGCCACAAAATATGTTAGCAGATTGAGCTTGAGTACATTTTATTCTCTCTACGGTGGAATGTGGAATTTATTTTGCAGAGCTGGACACTATCCTGGTGTTCATGATCTTCTCCGGATTATTCAAAGGAGGAACCCGCCTTGCAATGCCGAACATTATGCGCGCCGGACTTATCGTCATTGAAGCCTGGTTCAGGGGCTACTGAGGGAGTCCTGGACTAGGGGGTGTCCGGACAGCCGGACTATCATCGTCCGCCAGACTCCAAGACTACGAAGATACAAGATTGAAGACTCCGTCCCGTGTCCGGATGGGACTTTCCTTGGCGTGGAAGGCAAGCTTGGCGATACGGATATGTAGATCTCCTACCATTGTAACCGACTCTGTGTAACCCTAGCCCTCTCCGGTGCCTATATAAACCGGAGGGCTTTAGTCCGTAGGACGCAACATACATTACAACAATCATACCATAGGCTAGCTTCTAGGGTTTAGCCTCCTTGATCTCGTGGTAGATCCACTCTTGTACTACCCATATCATCAATATTAATCAAGCAGGACGTAGGGTTTTACCTCCATCAAGAGGGCCCGAACCTGGGTAAAACATCGTGTCCCTTGTCTCCTATTACCATCCGCCTAGACGCACAGTTCGGGACCCCCTACCCAAGATCCGCCGGTTTTGACACCGACAATAAGCATAGCATAGCATGATAATAAGCATAGCATAGCATAGCATAAAGATAGCACAATATAACACAAGCTTGCTAGGATAGATAGAGAGCATATGTCTTACACCATATGAAGTAAAGTAACCAGAGTTCGAACGAGAAAGCAGCAAATAGTTCAACCAAGAAAGCAGCAAACACACGACACACACGACTCGCAAATCCCTACACTCTCTCCCCCTTTGGCATCGAGACGCCAAAAAGGCAGAGAGGACACCTACACACACGAGGTGGCTCAAGCAGAGAACTCGTCCCATCCCTCTCCGTCGGTCTCCTCGGCAGCTGGGGTGGTCTCCTCGACATCCTCCTCAGACTCTGTCCACTTGTAACCTTGCTTCTCCATCCACTCAGCCTCAGGAGTGATGCGCTCCTCAGACCCGCCAGACACTTCCTCACCATAGAGTTGCAAGATCTTGTTGTGCCGGCGACGACTCTCCTTGGACTCCACGTGAGTCCTGTACTGCCCCTTGGCTTGCATGCAGAACAGTGTCTTCATCTTGTCCTTCAGCTTCTGGGCCCATGATGGCATAGGGGCACTCTGGGGAGGCCTAGCAGCACGACCCTCAGCAACATCCTCTGTGCCAGCATCCTCCTCATCAACAGCAGCCCGAGCAGCAGTCACATCGGCACGAGTAGTGGTGTTGGCCCAGTTGGATTTGATGTGCAGACAGATGGGCTCATGGCAAATCCAGTCAGGAGCAAGGAACTCCTCATCAGTGTACATCTTCTCCCAAGTCTTCGAGATCAGCCGAAACAGATAGGGCCCATAGATAGGCACCTTGCTGTTGAACACTGCAAACTGAAGCTCACACCACATGATGTGTGAGACATCGAGTGGCTGAGACTGAGTCGAACGAGCCTCCTGGCAGATGAGCATCATATCCACCATATAGGCATGAACCTTGTCTTTGTCACTGATGCGTGGGAACAAAGAGTTGCGGAAGATGCGGTACATGATATCCAGAAAGGGGTTGAGTACCAAAGTTGTCTTGCCATTGGCGAGCGCCTTCTCAACCATGAACGGGGTGAGCTTGTCCTTGTTGGCAGAATCAGCATTGCCATGAGGACGAACACCTACTGGAGTGTTAAGCCCATCATTAGGAACCTGAAGCAAATCCATGAACTCCTTCCAGGTAGCAGACAGTTGGCGGCCATTGGTCATCCAGGTCATCCTTCTTTCTTCATTGGAGTGAAAGTACAATGAGGCAAAGAACTGACAGATAATCTCAGGGTCATAGTCCAGGTGGAAAGAGATCACATGCTCAATGCCAAACTGCTCCACCAAGTCCAGAGCCTCTCCAAAGTAGTCACGGAACTTGTCCTTCCTCATGTGGTGCATATCAATCCACTTCACCTCCACATAGGTATTCTGCTTGTTCTTGATGACATCCAAATATATGTTGGTCTGTGTCTTGTTCCAGAACAGCTCACAACCTCTGACAGTGGAACGCGGATGCACATAGGGGTGAAGCTGCCTGAGATGAACATACTCAGTGGGGGCGATCTCATCCATGCCCTTAGCGGGCTCCTTGTGCTTGCTAGCAGAGGTCTTGACATTGCGCTTGGACGCAAATGATCCCTCTGGAACTTCTCCTGGGTTGCGCAGACGCTTGGAGCCAGTGTCACGACTGGGATTGGACCGGCGAGAGCCACCACCTGAGACACACACGCAAAGCACCAAAGCAAAAATGCGAAGAAGATCAATGCAAAGGCCACGATAAAGCACAGGAAACGCATAGAAGGCATACGAGAAAGTTGGCATGCGATAGATGTGAGCCACGGTAGAACTGCCACTGTGTGCGGTACTAAAAGATTAGTACTGCTCCAGACGCGGTAGTACCGTGTGAGGTCACGGTAGTACCGTGGCTAGAGCGGTAGTAAGCTCTTAGTACCGCACAGGGCGCGGTAGTACCGCTCCCGAGGGGCGGTAGTACCGTGCAAGCGGTAGTACCGTGCCATACGGGCGGCAGTACCGCGTCGCGTCAGATCTAACTCGTGATTTGAATCTGAAAAGAACCGCGAAACAATGGCGGTGCTACGGTGATCAGATCTAACGCAAGACAACAATACAAGTATAAATCCTATGCAATACCACACTCCTTCATCCTACTCTTGCAGAGATTAAGCCTATGAATCTCAAGAACACACAAGCCTCCCCCAAAACCTAACAGCACCAAACACAATCAAAAGGAGAGGGAGTTGGGGAAAAACCTTGGTCCATAGCAAGAGCACGTGGTGGGGAACGATCCCACCGGTCGGAATCACGGGAGGGCAGCCGGTGGAGGAGATCCGATGACGAACGCCGGCTCCGTTCTTGAGCACGGGAGAGGAGGAGACGACGTGGAGAGAGAGGACACGAATGGGTATGGGGAGTTAGAACTCCCCCTGCCCGTCCTTATCCCCACGCGCTCGAACCGGTGCGGTAGTACCGCGGATCATCGCGGTAGTACCGCTCGGGCGGAAGTACCGCGCCGAGGCGGTAGTACCGCTCAACCAGGCGGCAGTAAAAAATTACTGCCGCGTGGGGACGGTAGTACCGTGCTCCCACCAGCGGTAGTACCGTGGCAGGCCGCGGTAGTACCGTAGCCGGCCGCGGTAGTACCGTGAGCTCAAGACACCGCAGGTTTCAAACATGAGAGAAAAATGCCTTTGCACGGGAACTTTTCACACACAAGAAACCACAAGAACACGCATAGACCAGAGGTAAGAGGACAACAGGAAACCCCCAAGCAACAAAGCCTCTCGAGGAGAGAGGGCGGTGGCCGAAGCCACCTATGTTTGAGTTGGATGGTATGGCACCGCGAAGAATTATCCTTGGGCCCATGACCAAAACTCGTCTTTGAAGCACAAGTACCATCAAAAATGGATAATGTGAAAGAGGTGATCTATTTATGCATAATGGGGGGAGGGAGAGTTCATTGAGAGAACAACACTCCCCCTATGTCCATGCCTAAACCTAAACTAGACAACAAGTTGAGTGTGGTGGGGGGTGCACGGTTTCAAGTCACATTGCTCAAATCAATGATATTTAGCTCATGCCTTAACTCGCAAAATGTTGCTTCATCCAAGGGCTTCGTGAAAATATCTGCAAGGTTATCATGAGTGTTGACATACTTGAGCTTGATCTCCCCTCGCCTAATGTGATCCCGGATGAAGTGATACCGAATCTCAATGTGCTTCGTCTTGAAGTGTTGCACCGGGTTGAGAGAAATCTTGATGGCACTTTCATTATCACACCAAAGAGGCACTTTGTCACAAATGACACCGTACTCCTTTAAAGTTTGCCTCATCCATAGGAGTTGAGCACAACAACTACCGGCCGCCACATACTCCGCTTCGGTGGACGAGAGAGACACACAACTTTGCTTCTTGGAAGACCAACTTACCAAAGAGCAACCAAGAAATTGGCACCCTCCGGAAGTGGACTTCCTATCCACTTTGTCTCCCGCCCAATCGGAATCCGTGAAACCTTCAAGCTTGAAGTTTGCTCCTCTTGGGTACCATAAGCCAAAGTTTGGGGTATGAGCCAAATATCGAAAGATTCGCTTGACCGCCACAAAGTGACTTTCCTTTGGTGCGGCTTGAAAACGTGCACACATCCCCACACTCAACATGATATCCGGTCTAGATGCACAAAGGTAAAGCAAGGAGCCAATCATGGAGCGATATACCTTTTGATCCACCGCTTTACCATTGGGATCGATGTTAAGTTGGCACTTGGTAGGCATTGGAGTAGTAGCCGGCTTGACATCACTTATCTTGAATCTTTTAAGCATGTCTTGAGTGTATTTGGCTTGGTTGATGAAGGTTCCTTCTCTTCTTTGTTTGATGTCGAAACCAAGGAAGAACTTCAACTCTCCCATCGAGGACATCTTAAACTTGGAGGTCATGAGAGCGGCAAATTCTTCATTGAAAGCTTTGTTAGGAGAACCAAAGATAATATCATCAACATATAGTTGGCATACAAACAACTCCCCGTTGACCTTCTTAGTAAAAAGAGTGGGGTCGATTAGCCCCACCTCAAATCCACGATCTTGTAACAACTCGGTAAGGTGGTCATACCACACACGTGGGGCTTGTTTAAGGCCATAGAGTGCCTTATCGAGTTGATACACATGATCCGGAAAGTAGGGATCCTCGAACCTGGGGGGTTGCTTGACATAGACCAACTCATTAATAGGACCATTAAGAAAAGCACTTTTCACATCCATTTGTTGCAACTTAAAGTTGTGATGGGAAGCATAAGCAATCAACAAACTAATGGATTCAAGACGAGCAACGGGAGCAAAGGTTTCACCGTAGTCGATACCCTCGACTTGGGAGTAGCCTTCTGCTACCAATCTCGCCTTGTTGCGAATGATGTTCCCATGAGCATCTTGCTTGTTCTTGAAGATCCATTTGGTTCCAATGACGTTGTGGTTCCCCGAAGGTCTTGGCACCAATCTCCACACCTTGTTGTACTCGAAGTTGTTGAGTTCTTCATGCATGGCATTGAGCCAATCCGAGTCTTCGAGCGCCTCATAGACCTTTTGGGGTTCAACACAGGAGACAAACGCGTGATGTTCACAATAGTTTGCCAATTGCACTCGAGTGCTTACCCCCTTTCTTAGGCTTCCAACCACATTTTCCATGAGATGGCCTTGGGTGGTGAGCTTGGAAGCAATCTTCACGGCACGACGCTCTAATTCCTCCTCGGATGTGGAAGGAGGAGGGTTGACTTGATCATCTTGAGTGCCGTCTTGAGCTTGTTCTTGATCTTGAGGTTGCTCTTGATCTTGAACTTGCTCGAGGGGGAGAACTTGACCTTGGGCATCATTTAGAGGTTCACCACTGTCTTGAGGTTGATCTTGCCCTTGGTCTTGTTCACGAGGTTGAGGGCCTTCACTTTGTTCTTCGGAAGCGTGTGGGTCTTGATGAGGTGATGGCTATACTTGAGTAGAGCATTGTCCTTCTCCTTCGGCCACAAGGGGTTCCTCAATGGGTAGGATTTGACCAATACCCATTCTTCTTATGGCTTGGGGAGGAATTTCATCACCTACATCACAAGTACCACTTTGCTCCACTTGGGAGCCGTTATTTTCGTCAAACTCCACGTTACACGTCTCCTCAATGAGTCTGGTGGACTTGTTGAGGACACGGTAAGCATGAGAGTTTGTAGCATAACCAACAAATATGCCCTCATGAGCTCTAGCCTCAAATTTAGACAAACGAACACCTTTCTTGAGAATGAAACACTTACAACCAAATACCCGGAAGTACTTGAAGTTGGGCTTGTTGCCGGTGAGTATCTCATAAGGAGTCTTGTTCAAGCCTTTGCGAAGATAGAGCCGATTGGATGCATGACATGCGGTGTTGATGGCTTCAGCCCAAAAGTTGTATGGAGACTTGAACTCCGCCATCATGGTCCTTGCCGCATCCATCAACGTCCGGTTCTTCCTCTTCGCAACACCATTTTGTTGAGGGGTATATGGTGCAGAATATTGATGCTTGATCCCCTCATCACTAAGAAACTCATCCAAGGTGTAGTTCTTGAACTCGGTGCCGTTGTCACTTCTTATTGTCAAGATCTTTGCATCATGTTGACGTTGAGCTTCATTTGCAAAGTCAATGATGGTCTGTTGAGTCTCACTCTTCCTCTTGAAGAAGTATACCCAAGTGTATCTTGAATAATCATCCACAATCACCAAGCAATACTTTCTTCCTCCAAGACTATCAAAAGATGGAGGCCCGAAGAGATCCATGTGAAGGAGCTCCAAGGGTCTCTTCGAGTAGATGATGGTTGAGGGAGGGTGAGCCTTTTCATGAAGTTTTC
The DNA here is from genome assembly GCF_018294505.1 of Triticum aestivum. Taxonomy (NCBI): domain Eukaryota; kingdom Viridiplantae; phylum Streptophyta; class Magnoliopsida; order Poales; family Poaceae; genus Triticum; species Triticum aestivum. The sequence continues at coordinate 253,375,320 of NC_057810.1, forward strand.
CTTCGATACAAGCACTGCAAGCATGATCTTTGGCAAAACTAACATTTGTTAGTCCACGTACATGGTCCCCCTTGAGAAGACTTTGCAAAGATCTCATATTGACGTGGGCTAAACGGCGATGCCAAAGCCATCCCACGTCAACTTTAGCCATTAGGCATGTCGCGGTCTTAGTGGGTCGCTCCGAAAAGTTAATCACATAGAGACCATTCTCGACATGCCCAACAAAGGCTACTTTAAGAGTCTTGCTCCACAAGAGGGCCACGGTATCAATATCAAAGAATGTAGCAAAGCCCATGAGTGCAAGTTGACGAACGGAAAGTAAATTGAATGCAAGGGACTCAACAAGCATGACTTTCTCGATCGTTAGATCATGAGAAATGACAACCTTGCCGAGACCCAATACCTTAGAATGTGATGCGTCACCCCACTCGACATTGGTGGGCATAGATGGAATCTCTTGCACGTCCACCACCAAGTCCTTGCTCCCAGTCATATGATTTGTTGCTCCACTATCGAGCAACCATGATCCCCCATCGGAAGCAAACACCTAAATGAGATCAATGCTTGGTTTTAGGTACCCATTTAGTAATGGGTCCTTTGATGTTAGTAACAAGGGTCTTGGGAACCCAAATAGACCATTCAATGCACTCATAAGAAGAACCAACAAATTTAGCATAAACATGTCCATCACTAGCACGACACAACACATAAGACAGGTTAAAGTCGCCGGCTTTGTTTGAGGAAATACTTTTGCCCTTTTGGACATCAACTCCCTTCAATTTCTCCTTCTTCTTCTTAGGAGCACCCTCTCCCTCTTTCACAAACGTTTGTTTGAGAGGAGGAGGACGTTTGGTCTTGTTGTTCTTCTTATTCTTGCTCTTGGACTTGGGTGCAAACCCAATTCCTTCTTTGGCCACAACTTCCTTTTGATTGCTCAAAAGGTTGTTGAGGTTCTTCTCCCCTTGAATGCAAGTCACAAGGCCTTTCTCAAGTTGGTCCTTCAACTTGGCATTCTCCTCCACAAGATGCACATGCTCACAACATGGGTTAGTAGCACATGCATTACTCAATTAATACCATATGAGGAAAGGTGGCCTTTTCTTTGATTAGCTTCACTTGGAGTTGAGCATGAGACTCTTTGAGGTTAGCATGAGTACCCTTCAAGACCTTGTGGGCCTTGTCAAGTATCTCAAACTCCTCTTTGAGTCTAGCATGATCAACCCCAAGTTTAGCCTTCTCGGAGGTTAGCACACAAGACACGACAAGAGCATGATCAAGATCTTTCTTTAACTTAGCATGGTCATCATTGTGTGACTCCTCAAGAGTCAAACGATGCACACGCTCTTCCTCAAGAGCATTAGAGAGATCCGATATTTCATCGGCATAGTCACGACTATGACCTTCCATCTTGGAGATGGTTTCTTCGTGAGCCTTGATCATGTCATTGGCCTCACCAAGTTGTTCCAAGAGAGCAACAAAGTGCTTCTTGGACTTTCCCTTGAGCTTACTCATAAAAGACTCAAATTCATTCACTTCCTCATTAGACTCAACACGTTCATCAATGCAATCCTCCAAGGAGGGATTAGTCATGATGGTGGTTGTGATGTTGGGGGTTACCTTGTTTGAAGCTTTAGCCATGAGGCATCTGGCGGTGATGTTTTCGTTGGGTGATTCGAAGAGAGACACCCGGGGAGTAGTAGCAATGGCGACGGACGCCATGGCCATTGCTTCTTCATTTTCATCATCATCGTCATCCTCTTGGTATTCTTCTTGAACCACCAACCCATGAGTGGGAGTCTTCTTGGCGAAGTTGTTCTTGTTGGGTAAGGACTTAGCTTTGTCTTTTCGGATGAACTTGCCACCGTTGTCTTCCCACTTCTCGTAAGTACAATCCGCAACGAAATGGCTCACATTGCCACAGTTGAAGCAAGTTCTAACTCGTTGCTTGCCCTTGACGCCACTTGAGTTGTTCTTGTTGAAGTTGGGTCTTGAACTCTTCTTGCTCCAAAATTGTCTTGAAGCAAGGGCCATGTGCTCATGGTAATCAAACTTGGTGTCTTCGGGGTTGCTCTCCTCATCTTCCACTTCTTCCTCTTCTTCTATAGTAACCTCGGCCTTCAAAGCAAGGTTAGGCTTCTTTGCCCTTTGAGAACAGAGCACCGCATTGTCGGCGGTCTTGTCCAAGATGCTCATTGCAACGAACTCATCCAACACTTCACTTGAGGTCATGGAGTGGAAGTCCGGTCGTTGACGAATGACGGAGGACATGGCCTTGTTGTAGGGCATCATGGCCTTGAGGAACTTCCGCTTGATCCAATTGTCATCCGTGTCCTTCTTCCATGATCTCGAAGTGCGACCGCGAGTTTGGTCACTCTCCGAAAGAGCTCACGAGGTTCTTCATCTTCTTCCATTGCAAACTCATCGGCTTCATCTTGCACCACTTCATAGTTGGAGCGTTGAATGCTAGCACTTCCACGATAGAGACCCTCAACACACTTCCATTCTTCTTTAGCCATGACATGGGGTCGAAGATGAGGGAGATCTTCGGGAAGGATTTCATCTTGGATGATGAAGAGGGCACTCTCATTGAATTGATTGTCCACGGCTTCTCGAGGGGTGAAGTTGCTTGGGTCATGAGGATAGAAACCTTCTTCAATGATTCTCCAAAGGTTAGTGTTCACATGTTTCAAATGACGCTTAAAGCGATAGACCCAAGAATCAAAATCTTCATGTTTCTCATATTTAGGAGGAGGACCGACATGATTCAAATGAGTGGAGGGGATTGGCCCTCCATAAGTCGGAGGTTCCACATGGGCAAAGATGCCGATACCATTTCTACCACTAATAGATGGACTCTTATTAATGTTAGCTTCCCCCTTGTCGGAGGGAGCATCCGTCACCTTGTTGGTGGGATCACCCACTTTCATCGGCGAGGTAGATTGTTTAAGTCCTTCTAGGAATTCCTTAAACATGTCCTTGACCTCGGTCGTCATGGAGGTTTTCAATGTTTCCAAAGCCACATTGAATTCCTCATGTGAGATCGAGTTACCCCCATCTCCCGTAGATGAGATCGGGTTCGCACCGGAGTGCGCGCTCTCCCACCTCATCTACGACATCAACCATACTCTTTGGACGGTAAAGTCCTTAAAAAGAGATGAAGCTCTGATACCAATTGAAAGGATCGATATGGTTGACTAGAGGGGGGGGTGAATAGGCAACTAACAATTTTTAAGCTTTTCTTTACCAAATTAAACTTTGCAACAAAATAGGTTGTCTAGATGTGCAACTAGGTGAGCAACCTATATGATGCAAGAACAACTAGCATACAAGCAAGCAAGGAGGTAAGACAAGTAGGCTTGCAAAAGTAAAGGCACGAAATAACCAAGAGTGGAGCCGGTGGAGACGAGGATGTGTTACCGGAGTTCCTTCCTTTTAAGGGGAAGTACGTCTCCGTTAGAGCAGTGTGGAGGCACAATGCTCCCCAAGAAGCCACTAGGGCCACCGTATTCTCCTCACGCCCTCACACGATGCGAGATGCCGTGATTCCACTATTGGTGCCCTTGAAGGCGGCGACCGAACCTTTACAAGCAAGGTTGGGGCAATCTCCACAACAATCGGAGGCTCCCAACAACAACAACACCACGAAGCTTCATCACAATGGAGTATGGCTTCGAGGTGACCTCAACCGTCTAGGGTGCTCAACACCCAAGAGTAACAAGATCCGCAAGGGATAAGTGGGGGGAATCAAATATCCTGGGGTGGAAGTATAGATCGGGCCCTTGTCACCCAATCCCGAGCAAATCAACAAGTTTGATTGGCTAGGGAGAGAGATCGGGCGAAAATGGAGCTTGGAGCAACAATGGAGCTTAGAGGTGGAAGAGGTAGTCAACTAGAGGTAGGAGACACCCCTTATATAGTCGAGGGAAAAATCCAACCGTTATCCAACATGTTCAGCCCGCGACACAAGGTACTACCGCTCCAGGGGCGCGGTACTACCGCGAGGCAGCCCGGTACTATCGTGGACGACCACGGTACTACCGCGGCAGTAGCACAGGCCAGAACTAGCCTGACTAAGGGGCAGTACTACCGCTGGCGCGGTACTACCGCTCCCCCTTGCGGTACTACCGCAAGGCAGGAGAGTCACGGCCTGGGAAGGGCGCGGATGAAATAAATTACATCCGTGCCTACTTCCGCTGAAACTGGGGTGGTGCAAAAACCCGACGCGGTACTACCGCTCGCGAGGCGCGGTACTACCGTGGCTGGCGCGGATGTAAAAAATTACATCCACGCCTACTACCGTGACACTGCGATACTAGGTCGGAGGGCCACGGTACTACGACTCCTAGGGAGCGGTACTACCGTGAGCCCCCGCGGTACTACCGCGCTGGACAAGCGGTACTACCATGGTGGGCGCGGATGTGAAAAATTACATCCGCCCCTACTGCCGCACCGAAGCGGCACAAGGCCTGGGTGTCGCGGTACTACCCCTCCAGAGGGGCGGTACTACCGTGACACCCAGCGGTACTACCGCTTGTACTTGCGGTACTACCGCACGTACAGCAGTAGTCGCCAGGTTTCCGCACAACCAAGATAATGAAGGACAGCTCCAAAGTGCAGGGAAAGGAGGGACAAGTGTACGTGTTGATTCCACCCAAACCTTTCCGACGGGGACCCCCTCTTAATAGTATGGCTCTCCTACGACTCAACTCCACCAAAGAGTAACGTAGAACAACACCGACTTCAATAGTCTCCGAGGGGCACCGAATCGTCTTGTGCCTAGTGATGAAGTATCTGAGAGACTCAAGGCACACGATTAGTCCGCAAAAGCATTGTCATCAATCACCAAAACACTTAAGGGATGAATATGCCCTTACAGCTTGTCGCACCCACTGGAGAGCACCTCAAGTATGTCATCCAGATGCACTTCCCCTGGGAGATGTCAACCAACAACACCACCGAGTACGATGGTTTGCTTGCCGGTCTCAGGATCGCGGCAGACTCGGAGTTAAGAAGCTCATCGTCAGGGGCGACTCACAGCTTGTCGTCAGGCAGATCAACAAAGATTATCAAAGACCCTTGATGGATGCTTACGTAGATGAGGTGAGGAAACTGGAGGAGCACTTTGACGGTATACAAGTGGAGCATGTCCCTCAGGCGGAGAACAATATCGCCGACTACCTGTCAAAGCGCACTGCCCTCAAGCTACCTGTGGAACCAGGTACTTTTGTGCTTCAGTTAACCCAACCATCCGTTGAGCCGTTGACCGGGCAGAACAAGCGGAGGAAGCTAGGCCCTGGCAAGTACTTCCCCACCGAGCTCCCTGGAGCCGCCGGTGAAGATGTTGTCGTGGATGCCGATCCTGCCGCAGGGCGACCGACTCCGGCAGGACCTCAGGTCATGGCTGTGGAGGCGGCCGCTCCCGTGGCAGAAGAGATGCCTTTGGTCCTTGTCGTCGAGCCACAGGCTCCGGCATGGGCGCAGCACACCGTCCGATTCCTTGAAAAAGGAGAGCTTCCTGAGGAGCAGGAAGAGGCATAAAGAGTAGCCCGCCGGTCTGCTCTGTACCAATTTGTTGATAACGTATTGTACAGAAGAAGACCAAATGGGGTGAAATTGATGTGCATCTCCCGGGAGGAAGGACTAAAGCTGTTGGCAGAGATACATGGAGGCATATGTGGCTCCCACATAGGGTCGAGGGCCCTTGCCGGCAAGGCTTTCCGACAAGGTTTCTTCTGGCCAACCGCCCTCCAGGATGCGACGACACTAGTAACAAAGTGTGAAGCATGCCAGTTCCATTCGAAGAAGCTCCATCAACCAGCTCAAGCCCTTCAAACTATCCCTCTCTCCTGGCCCTTCTCAGTCTAGGGGCTCGACATATTGTGCCCTTTCCCCCGTGCTGTCTGGGGCTTTGAGTACTTGTACGTCGCAATCGACAAGTTCACAAAGTGGCCAGAGGTGGAAGCAGTGAGGAAGGTGACAGCGCAGTCATCCATCAAGTTCTTCAAGGGACTAGTGTGCCGTTTTGGGGTGCCCAACAGGATCATCACCTACAATGGCACACAGTTCACGAGCCATGCCTTCTTGCAATACATTGAGGATCTCGGCAGCAGGGTCTGTTTTGCTTTCGTGGCACATCCACGGAGCAACGTCCAAGCAGAGAGAGCAAATGCTGAAGTCCTGTGAGGCTTAAGAACGAAGACTTTTGACAGGCTACACAAGAGTGGAAGGCGCTGGATTGATGAGTTGCCGGCGGTTCTTTGGTCGATCAGAACAACGCAAAATCGAGCCACCGGCCAGACACCCTTTGCCCTAGTTTACGGCGCAGAAGCAGTTCTCCCCACAGAACTCATATACGGGTCACCTCGAGTGCTCGCTTATGATGAGCTTGAGCAAGAGCGATTGCGGCAAGATGACGCGACTCTCCTTGAGGAAGATCGTCTCCGGGCGGCTATGAGAGCAGCACACTACCAGCAAGCTTTGCGCCGCTACCATAGCCGCAAGGTTCATGCCCGGAGCTTTGAGGAAGGCGACCTTGTTCTTCCGCACGTTCAGTCGGCCAAGAATTCCAACAAGTTGACGCCAAAGTGGGAAGGCCCTTACCAGGTAACGCGAGTCACTAGGCCCGGCGCAGTCCAGCTGGAGACCGAAGATGCTGTTCCAGTGAGCAACTCCTAGAACATCGAGCATCTCCGCAAGTTTCCCCCATAAGGCGCGGCTGCCGGGCCTCCCGGCAAGCCACCCTTTTGTATAAGCCTTGCCAGCAAGGCATGTAACCCTTTGTACAAAGTCGGGCGTGATGTCTACTACACAACCTTCTTCTTGTAGACGTTGTTGGGCCTGCAAGTGCACATGTTTGTAGGACAGTAGCAAATTTCCCTCAAGTGGATGACCTAAAGTTTATCAATCCGTGGGAGGCGTAGGATGAAGATGATCTCTCTCAAACAACCCTGCAACCAAATAACAAAGAGTCTCTTGTGTCCCCAACACACCCAATACAATGGTAAATTGTATAGGTGCACTAGTTCAGCGAAGAGATGTTGATACAAGTGCAATATGGATAGTAGATATAGGTATTTGTAATCTGAAAATATAAAAAAAGCAAGGTAACTAATGATAAAAGTGAGCGTAAACGGTATTGCAATGCTAGGAAACAAGGCCTAGGGTTCATACTTTCACTAGTGCAAGTTCTCTCAACAATAATAACATAGATAGATCATATAACAATCCTTCAACATGCAACAAAGAGTCACTCCAAAGCCACTAATAGCGGAGGACAAACGAAGAGATTATGGTAGGGTCTACGTGTGAAGCGGAGAACGTAGTTGCAGAAAGAGGAAACACTGCTGCCCTCTACCTTTTTAGATTATAGAAGCATGGTAGCACATGAGTTTATTGTTAACAACCAGGATAAGATGCTTCTGTATAACCTGAGATTTAATAAGAAGCACAATGAGATTATTACCCTGCCTGCGCCTTTGTTGTTTGATTTAACTGCAGATAATTACCTTGTCTTGCCGGGAGCGGTGTACGCTCATTGAGGCCAAACATCCGCTCCAGAGCCTGAGCCAGAACCTCCACTGGACCCTTATCGTCCATCATCTTATCAGTGGGATCCGGAGGAGATCACTAGCCAGTGGTATCTAGATGACACTCCTCAGTACACCGGGGAGAGTAGCCGCAACCCTTGGCATTAGACCAACTTAGGCCAAAAGCATAAGCTTGGGGAGTACGTATTTCTCACCGACTTTACATTCATGTTCACACACTATTCTAGTTGTCGGTGCTCATACTCTTTCATTGTATTATCCATGCTAGTTTAATTTTTTTTCTTGTTTTCTTCTTGTGTGTTTGATAAACTTTAGAAAAACCAAAAAAATAGTTAGTTTAATTTCAATGCTTGTAGTAGTATTTAAAATGAAAACCCTAAAAGATTTCCCATTCTTCTTTTACTTGTTGGGAGTTTTCCCGTGTAAATAGTTTTATTTCTTTTTCTTTCCTTTGGGGGTTGAGAGGAGAAGATCATATTGAAAATGTTTAGTGGCTCTCATACGCATGATTGTTGATTTAACTTAGAGCCCATGTTACTTTGTCTTCTCTCTTGAATTAAATGCTTGCAGATTCCAGCTTAGTCCAATGCACATGCACTATTATTATTATCCATGCCGTTCGGTCGTGCAAGTGAAAGGCAATAATGACGATATATGATGGACTGATTGAGATGAGAGAAGCTGGTATGAACTCGACCTCTCTTGTTTTTGTAAATATGATGAGTTCATCGTTCCTTATTCAGCCTATTATGAATAAACATGTTTGCAATGATAATTAGAGATTATAGTTGCTTATGCCATGCTTAATTAGCTATGAGTTTATAATGGTTTACCTTGCGTGCCAACATGTTATTAAAATGATTGTGATGCGGTATGATGGGATGGTATCCTCCTTTGAATGAATTGAGTGACTTGACTTGGCACATGTTCACGCATGGAGTTGAAAACAAATCAACATAGCCTTCACGATATTTATGTTCATGGTGGATTATATCCTAATCATGTTTGCACTCAGTGTAAATTAATTTAATGCATGTTCATGACTGTTATCGCTCTCTCAGTTGGTCGCATCCCAGTCTTTTGCTAGCCTTCACTTGTACTAAGCGGGAATACTGCTTGTGCATCCAAATTCCATAAACCCCAAAGTTATTCCATATGAGTCCACCGTACCTTCCTATATGCGGTATTTACCTGCCGTTCCAAGTAAATTTGTATGTGCCAAACTCCAAACCTTCAAATGAAATTCTGTTTTGTATGCTCGAATAGCTCATGTTTCAACTAGGGCTGACTGTATCTTCCATGCTAGGTGGGTTATTCTCAAGAGGAGTGGACTCTGCTCCTCATTCACGAGAAAATGGCTGGTAACCAAGATGCCCAGTCCCATGCTTTAAGCAAATAAAATCAAAATAATTGCAAACAAAACTCCCCTGGGACTCTTGTGAGTTGGAGGCACCCGTTGTTTTGGACAAGCCATGGATTGATGTTTGTTGGTGGAGGGGGAGTATAAACTATACCATTCTGTTTGGGAACCGCCTATAATGTATGTAGCATGGAAGATATCACCATCTCGTAGTTGTTGCGTTGACGGTGAAAGTATACCACTCAAAATATTATTTATCTCTGTTTTAAAATCGAGCTCGGGCACCTCTACAAATCCCTGCTTCCCTCTGCGAAGGGCCTATCAATTTACTTTTATGTTGAGTCATCACCCTCTTATTAAAAAGCACCCGCTGGAGAGCACCGCTGTCATTTGCATGCATTACTATTAGTTTATATTGGGTATGACTTGACTGGATCTCTTTTACCATGAATTACAATGTTTAGTCAGTCCTTGATCTTTAAAGGTGCTCTGCATTTATGTTTTGCGGTCTCAGAAAGGGCTAGCGAGATACCATCTTGTTATATCATATTATGATTGTTTTGAGAAAGTGTTGTCATCCGAGTTTTATTATTATTGCTCGCTAGTTGATTATGCCATTGATATGAGTAAACATGAGACCTAAGTGTTATTGTGAACATGGTTAGTTTATAATCTTTGCTGAAAACTTGAATGCTTGCTTTACATATTTACAACAACAAGAGCAAACAGAGTTTGTAAAAGTTTTTCTTTATCACTTTCAGTTTATCAACTGAATTGCTTGAGGACAAGCAAAGGTTTAAGCTTGGGGCAGTTGATACGTCTCCAACGTATCTACTTTTCCAAAAACTTTTGCCCTTGTTTTGGACTCTAATTTGCATGATTTGAATGGAACTAACTCGGACTGACGCTGTTTTCAGCAGAATTGCCATGATGTTATCTTTGTGCAGAAAACAAAAGTTCTCGGAATGACCTGGAAATCCACGGAGATTATTTTTGGAAAATAAGAAAAATACTGGCGAAAGAATCAAGGCCAGGGGGCCCACACCCTGTCCACAAGGGTGGGGGCGCGCCCCCTCCCCTGGGCGCGCCCCTGCCTCGTGGGCCCCCTGATGCTCCACCGACCTCAACTCCAACTCTATAAATTCTGTTTTGCGGAGAAAAAATCAGAGAGAAAGTTTCATCACGTTTTACGATATGGAGCCGCCACCAAGCCCTAATCTCTCTCGGGAGGGCTGATCTGGAGTCCGTTCGGGGCTCCGAAGAGGGGGATTCGTCGCCGTTGTCCTCATCAACCATCCTCCATCACCAATTTCATGATGCTCACCGCCGTGTGTGAGTAATTCCATCATAGGCTTGCTGGACGGTGATGGGTTGGATGAGATTTATCATGTAATCAAGTTAGTTTTGTTAGGGTTTGATCCCTGGTATCCACTATGTTCTGAGATTGATGTTGCTAGGACTTTTCTATGCTTAATGCTTGTCACTAGGGCCCAAGTGCCATGATTTCAGTCTGAACCTATTATGTTTTCATGAATATATGTGAGTTCTTGATCCTATCTTGCAAGTCTATAGTCACCTATTATGTGTTATGATCCGACAACCCCGAAGTGACAATAATCGGGATACTTCTCGGTGATGACCGTAGTTTGAGGAGTTCATGTATTCACTAAGTGCTAATGCTTTGTTCTGGTTCTCTATTAAAAGGAGGCCTTAATATCCCTTAGTTTCCACTAGGACCCCGCTGCCACGGGAGGGTAGGACAAAAGATGTCATGCAAGTTCTTTTCCATAAGCACGTATGACTATATTCGGAATACATGCCTACATTACATTGATGAACTGGAGCTAGTTCTGTGTCACCTTAGGTTATAACTATTACATGAGGAATCGCATCCGACATAATTATCCATCATTGATCCAGTGCCTACAAGCTTATCACATATTGTTCCTTGCTTATTTACTTTTCCTTTGCTACTGTTACAATTATTACAAAACCCAAAAATATTACTTTTGCTACAGTTATCGTTACTTCCATAGTACTTTGCTACTAAATACTTTGCTGCAGATACTAAGTTATCCAGGTGTGCTTGAATTGACAACTCAACTGCTAATACTTGAGAATATTCTTTGGCTCCCATTGTGTCGAATCAATACATTTGGGTTGAATACTCTACCCTTGAAAGCTATTGCGATCCCCTACACTTGTGGGTTATCACACATGGTCGTGCAGTCTCCTGAGATCCCCTGATAGTGCCTCCAGCGGTTTTGGCGGTAGCGTCGGCTCGCCCGTGAGATGGAACATGGCCGCACCTTTCATGGGTACACGCTCTTCAGAATCCATCGTCTGGCTGCTATGTGCTCTGGCTTGTTTGGAGGCAGTTATCTTCCCCGATCTCTTCCTCTCCTTTTTCTTGGGCACACCTTCCAGACCCTTCCTTAACCCCTACCCCAGGGTTCCTGGGCTAAGCACTGTACGACCCCCGGCTAGTTGATCCTGTGTTGAGGCGGCATCTTCAGGCGTGTCCTGTGAGGATTTCATGAAGAGAGACTTTTTGCAATACCTCCTACGACCTTCCTGCCCGGGCATATCATCCATATCCTCATTAGCATGCTGATAGCCCAATTAATCATATGGTTGACTCATCATATCTATGTCACAATCATACGCGTTTGTATTGAGGAAACCCATAGGGTCGACCTCCGTCTCATCATCCATTTTCTGTTCTACAGGACCGATTACATCAGCTAGTACTATTGCACCCCCTTCATCACGTCGTCCGCCGCTCTCACCCGGCACTATAGGAGCTGGTAATTGCGTAGGCGGGGTGGTGGTCTCCGCACATGCTTGTTGATGTGTGGTTATTGGTGTGCTATCGGCCGGCTCCAGACGAATAAGATTCTTCGGCCATAGCAGCACCCAACCCTTGCAGCTTCCAATCCGCTGCGGGGTCTTGTCATCCTCTCCCACATGCTGTACTAGAGGAGGCAAATCCTCGTGCCCTAATTTCACACTGGACAAGTGTAATGCCCATGATGCGGCTATATCTCCCACGTGTTGAAGCATGACTTAGAGGCATAACCGCATGGTGGTTTTGTCGCAAGAAGGGTCATCTTCACACAATCCCATGTAATGAACAAGAATGGGATAAAGAGTTGGCTTACAATCGCCACTTCACACAAGGAACATATAATTCAAACATCATTCAGAGTACACACATAGTCTGACTACGGACAAATCCAAAAGAAAAGGAAGATAACCCAACTGCTAGATCCCCAATCATCCCAACTGGGCTCCGCTACTGATCAACATGAAATGAAACATAGTAACGACCAAGATCTTCGTTGAGCTCCCATCTGAGCTCAGTTGCATCACCTGCACTGGTATCATCGGCACCTGCAACTATTGTGATAGTATCTGGTGAGTCATGAGGGCTCAACAATCTCAAAACCCACGAGATCAAGACTATTTAAGCTTATGGGTAGGAAGTGGTAATGAGGTGGAGTTGCAGCTAGCACTAAGAAAATATGGTGGCTAACATACGCAAATAAGAGCGAGAAGAGAAGCAACGAAACGGTCAAGCAGCTAGAAGTGATCCTGAAACTACTTACGCACAATCATAACACAAAGACCGTGTTCACTTCCCGGACTCCGCCGAAAAGAGACCATCACGGATACACACGCGGTTGATGCGTTTTAATTAAGTCAAGTGTCAAGTTCTCTACAACCAGATATTAACAAATTCCCATCTGCCACATAACCACGGGCACGACTTTCGAAAGATAATACCCTGCAGGGGTGTCCCAACTTAGCCCATCACAAGCTCTCACGGTCAACGAAGGATATTCCTTCTCCCAGGAAGACCCGATCAGTCTCGGAATCCCGGTTTACAAGACATTTCGACAATGGTAAAACAAGACCAGCAAAGCCGCCCGATGTGCTGACAAATCCCGATAGGAGTCGCACATATCTCGTTCTCAGGGCACACCGGATGAGCCAGACGTCGGGTTGGCATAGACCCTGGTTTCCTAGGAGGCGCCGGACATCGCTCGGTTTGGACCAGCACACGGAGGAGCACTGGCCCGGGGGGGTAAATAAAGATGACCCTTGAGTCTGCAGAACCCAAGGGAAAAAGGCTTAGGTGGCAAATGTTAAAAACCAAGGTTGGGCCTTGCTGGAGGAGTTTTATTCAGAGCGAACTGTCAATGGGGTCCCATAAATCACCCAACCGCGTAAGGAACGCAAAATCAAGGAACATAACACCGGTATGACGGAAACCAAGGCGGCAAGAGTGGAACAAAACACCAGGCATAAGGCCGAGCCTTCCACCCTTTACCAAGTATATAGATGCATTAATTAAATAAGAGATATTGTGATATCCCAAAATCATCACGTTCCAACATGGAGCAATCTTCAACTTCACCTGCAACTAGCAACGCTATAAGAGGGGCTAAGCAAAAGCAGTAACATAGCCAAACAACGGTTTGCTAGGAAGGGTGAAAAAGTTAGAGGCTGACATGGCAATATGGGAGGCATGATAAACAAGTGGTAGGTAGCATAGCATAGCGATAGAACGAAGCAACTAGCAAGGAAAGATAGAAGTGATATCGAGGGTAATGGTCATCTTGCCTGAGATCTAGCAAGGAAGAAGAACGAGTCCATGAAGAAGACAAACAGACGTAGTCGAACGAATCCTCACAACTCCGGAATGAAACCGAAGCTAACAAGAGAAGCAAACCGGAAAGAAGCAAACAACATGGTAAACAACCATCACATAAGCATGGCACGATGCACAACCAAGTATGATGCATGTCCGGTTTAAATAGGCATGGCATGGCAAAGTGCACAGACGATACTACAAATCAAGTGGAGCTCAATATGCAACGAGTTGCATATGGACGAAACACCACATTCGAGTTATTTTGTTCGCTCTCTTTTAAGTACACACCAACATTAAATGTTGTTAAACATGGCAAGAGGTGAAACATAAGTAAGCTAACTATTTAGGCAAGTTTAAATGAGGCCAGAAACAACAAACAACAATTCCGGAAAATCCTCGTGTGCATAATTTGAGTTTGGTAATGTTCTGCCCTAAACCATATTTTAATGTTGTTAAACAATAAAACAAAGTGCACCAAGTTAAGCTATGCATTTTTCCACCCCATTTACATATAAATTTTATTAAAATTGGAGCTAAGGTTAATTAGTTATGAAATAAAGCATTTTAGCATGGCATTTGAGAAAATTTAATCAAACAGCATTTTAAACATTTTTAACATGGATGAAAGTGGCATATTATGAAACTAGATGCAATTCTAAGCATTTTACATGTTCAATTCATTTTAATCCGATGCACCATTTGTGAGTTATTAAATGCATGATCTAGAGGGACTTTTTTGTAAATCTGTAAACTCCTGGATAATAGCTAAAACCGCAGACAAGAAAAAAAACATAATACGGGCCGAATCTAGGCAGATGTCCAACAGAATGGAAAAAGGGGGGGCGCTGGGGGGTGGCCTCAGCATGGGCCAAGCCCAGGTTGGTGGAGATGGGAGCCGGGCCGCGGGAGGATCGTGGCCCATGCGTGGAGTGGCCACGGTCAACGCGGACGAGCGGGCTCCTGCTGCTCGTTACCAACGGAGGCAGCAACAGTAGGTCATGGCGATGCAGGAGAAGAGCAGAGGCGTGATGCAGAGGCAGGGGACCCGCGGGCTCGGCAGAACCGAGTAGTCCGAGGGTCGGGGAGGCAGTTCCCGGCGACGAGGAACTTCGGTCGGACGGACATGGCAGGGCGGCGGCAGGACTAGCGAACAGCACGGCTGCTGCTTGAGGAAAAACGTCCATGGCCGCTCCTGCTTAGAAGGGAGACAGAGATCGAAGTGTGAGCAGAGAAAAGGGAGATGGAGGAAGGAGAGAACGGGAGTGGAGCTCATCTGCTGGTGTTGTTGCCTGCGGCAGATCGAAGCGGTTGGCGAGCTCCGGCTTGAGGAGGCTCTGGACGGTGACGAGGTGTTGCGCGGGGGGAGGAGCGCGTGGCCTCGGGCACCTGGCTATCGAAGCAGAGGAGCGGGACAAAGCTGCAGCTGTTCGGGGCGAAGCAGGGGCGCGGCAGCGGCAGGGTCGAAGAAGGCGGGGCAGCGCCGGATCTGATTGGCGAGGGCGTCGGCAAGACGTGAGCTGCAGGAGCTCCTCAGCTCCACGGAGGTGCTCTAGCATGAGCAGATTGAGCGCTCCTCGCTCGGGGATGCACTGCTCGAGGCGGAGAGCTGTAGCTGCGGCTCGGAACAGAACGGAGGAGGTCGGCGGCAGCCATCCTGCTGGGCTCCGGGCCAGCACGGGGACGAGGAGGAGCTCGAGGCTCGGGCGAGGAGTGGATCGAGGGGGCCTGGGGTTGGTTCGATGCTGAAAACGAGGGAGGCAGTCGGTGCGATCTGGTTGGGTGGAATGGATCGGGAGGGAACCCGAGGAAGAAGGGGGTGGTCGGTGGCGGATTGGGCAGGAGAGGAAAATGAGGAAGGAGGCGGCGTATGGGACGGATGGAATGGATGGGACGGCTCGGACTAGGGTTTGCCTGCTTATATATAGCCGGTGGATTAGGGGAGGGGTTAACCCGGTCCGTCCGATCGAAATCGGACGGTCGAGATTAAATAGGTAGGGAGTCCAAATACGAAAACGGAGATGTTTTAGAGATGTTTGCGGATGATCCGGACCCATCGGTAATGAAAACCCGAGTCGGGTTCGGGGAAGTTTTTCGGATGCATGCGAGAGGGGGTCGGTGGTTGTGCAGAGAGGTTGCGTAGGCAGACAAATAAGAGGGGAACGAAACTCGGTTGGTCTGGAATGGTCAACGAAGACAAAGCAGTCTGAGGAGGTCAACGAGGACAAGGGGCCTGACAAAATGACAACGGAGGCAAAGAGAGAAAGGGCAACTGCATACGGTTACGAGTTTTCGTAAAACATGCGGATGCAATGCGCATGATGCTATGAGATGAGATGCATGACAAGAACAAAATGCAAAACAAAAGACAAAAACCCAACCACGGAGGAAATAACAAATCACATAGCCTGAAATGGCAAGAGTTGGAGTTACAATTATGGAAAGTTACATCCGGGGCGTTACAACAAGCTAACCCTGAAGTGCCCAGGGGGGATCGGCTGGTTGTGGAACGTGGGTTGCAAGGGGTTCATTATCATCCCCTTTTCCACGTCCACCTTCTGGCCTTTGATCAAGTAGAGTATGGTGCACGGGGTTTCTTTGCCCAGCAAGCACATATATCTGTGGCGTAAAACATCCGAAAGGCAACGAAAATGGAATATTCTATATATATATATATATATATATATATATATATATTGTTGCGACATGTAATTACCGTGACGGCGTCGAGCTCAGCCAAAGACAAAGGCCCACCTAGCGAGCCAGAGACTGAGGACAGGCTGCTATGAGCGGGAGCGACTGTGAGAGGAGGCCCGATTGCATGAGCAAGTGATGGTGTGTTGTTGTTGTTGTTCATGGAGTTGATCCCGACGAAACTGGGCAACGGGAAATCATGTACCGTCTTGTCTGGATTTTCCTTCATCCAGTTGATGATAGCTGGAACCAAGTTAGTAGCGAAATCATTTCTGCAGGCAGTTACAGCTGCATTGACTGCCCGCTGTAGCAACTCATTTTTCTCCTCGGCTGTTTTTTTTGCGTCCTCAGCTGCTTTTTTCTTGACCGCAAGCTTCACCTTTGCGTTGATGTCCGCTTGACTAAACTTCTTTTTCTGCTTCTTGGCCTTCGGGCCCTCATTGTAAAACACCTTCCACGTGGCGCCGTCTCCAGCGCCGTGCACACGACCATATTGCGGCCGCTGGCCCAAAGAGAGTCCCTTAAGTTCGTTCAAGGCCCGGTTGAGAGGGGTGTCCCACTTGGGCCTCATCAGAGAAGTAGGGCTTTCGGCTGCAAGCTGGTGTTGCTTCTCCTGCAGAAGGAGCGTGAACCGTTTAGGAATGTGTAGTCGACTAGATATGGAGCTAAATGTAAGGTGGTAAAAGAATAATTACCAATAGTCTAATCAATTTCCTCGTGATCTGGTCCATGTAAAAAACATTTTTTTCCTTGTCCCACTTGTAGCGGGCCCTAATGAAGTCACGCTCCAAGGGGTTGGTGAACTTCGCTAAGGGGTCTGGGATAGCCGCGGCTTCACGTTCCGCGTCCTCCTTATCCCATATGGGCCTTTTACCGAGGTAGCCACGGCTTCGGAGGCGATGATTCCCCGTGTTCCTTTGCTGAAGCCTCTTGAATTTCGCAGCCTTAGCCTTGGCTGCCTCGGTAGCACAAATGTCCTTGAACTTTTCGAACTCCTCTTCTGTAAGTGTCAGATTTTCCTCCAGAATCTTGGACAGGGGTTCCTCAGCCTCAATAGCTCGTTTCACCCTCCCTTTCCAGGAGGCCAAATCATTGCTGAACATGCCCATGGCGTGATTGTTAATCTTTTTCATCTTCGGATCATCCCACGGTTATTCTATATTATCATCCCAGTCGGGGAACTTGAATCTCTTGTGCAACTTCATCAGGAGCAACTGCGTCAAATGTTCTTTACTCCTTAAGTCATCGTCGTTGATGCTCGCGCATTCCCGTAAGATGCATCCTACTTGTTTCCCATAGCACTTGCGAGGTTCTTCCGGCTCTAATGGCTCAAACTTGACAGGTGCCATCTTTGTGATCACTAGTCGTCCAACCCCTAGTTTGTTAGGTTTTCATATCCTCTACTTCTTCTGCTTCTTCTTTTCGGTAGCGGCATTGGCGCCGGTACCTTCCCCGCCAGTATCTTGCCCGTCGGTACCTTCCCCGCCGGTCTCGGCGCCGCCATCGGTCTCGGCGCCGCAATCGGTGCTGGCGCCGTCGGTGTCGATGTCGGCGTCAGTACCATCATCGAAGCCGACCTGCAAACCTTGCTTAGTAGTCAAATAGTCAAGGTACTCTTGTTCACCCTCATAATCCATCTCGTCTGCATCTTGGTCAGAAGGCCCAGTTTCTTCGTTGTTCGACATGTTTCCTATGATTAAGTCTCCTCGTTTAATTCTAAAAGTATGAAAAAAATGAGAAATGACATAAAAAAGAAATCTATGTTTGCTAGAATGTCGTTCCCCAGCAACTCCCAGCGCTCGATATGCCTACTATCTAGCACAAATCATGCCAAAATTCACGGAAAATTTCAGCATGACCTTTGCTAAAAAATGGACATATCGAGCGCCTGAAATTCACCGGAATGGAAATGAATAAACATTCCGGCGTAACATAGGCCACTCGGATCATTTACCAAAACATGGGCATAGCATAGGCCACTCGGATCATTTACCAAAAATGAACCAAAACATCACATGTCCAAATGACATGTCCAAATTCCAAACATGACATGTCCAAAACATGACATGTCCACATATCACATGTCCAGTTCAAATTTGCATATAAAATCAGCCTACCTAAATTTGCTTTAACAATGGATGTTGATTTGGACAATTGCTTAAATGCTGCCTTTTCTTTTAACTACAATTGCTTAACCCTAAATTTCTATCCTATTTTAAAACCTAGCTAAATTCATAACTAAATAGATAACCTAATTAACCTACTGCCCTAACTAAAACCTAAGTAAATTAACCGAAGAACCATAGCTAGCAGAGAGAGGGGGGGTTACAGAGGGTGCAGGGGCGAGGAGGCAGGCCCGACGATGGCCGAGGTTGGGAGGGGAGGAAGCAGAGGAGGGAGGCATGGCGCGTCGGGGTCGGGGGCGAGCGCCGGGGTCGGGGC